>NC_081790.1:28853257-28882068 GCF_963082965.1 Carassius carassius
CACTGGTAAATTTCTGCAGTGTAATTTAAAATAAAGGTAAAATTTTAACGTGAAAAAAACCCACCAAACCTTCATATGGCCAGATTAGTAGGCCCGAATTTTATTTATTTATTTTTTGGTTAATAAATGAGCCAGACATTGTGTGAATACTCCTAGGCTGTGCAAAGCTTAGACTTGCCAGATGATGCTATTAAATAGTTTTATTATTATTTTATCTGTACAGTGTGGTTCATATCTTATTCAGCAGCACAAGAGCACTAAAGAAACGCTAAAGAAACAGAAAGGTCAGCTTATGCTCTCAGTGGCATGGATGTCAGTTTTCTGACTGAATGAATCGCAGAGGAATAATGAGGTGAGATGAGTACCTTCGCATTCTGTTCTCTGCATTCCTATGTTAAGAAGCTCAGCTTTATAAATCATGGTGAAGGGCTAGAGTCCGACCACTCACTGAATCAGACAGCAGTAAACCTCCACGTGCCTCCAAACGCATTCGAGAAATCCATTAAACAAGTAAGGCACACATTTCACAGCCAGGTGCAGAGAGCATCATCGTCCAGTTCTTTCTTTAAATGTGTGATTGTGTAGTCAGAGCACGAGGGTCACACCAGGTCGATGCTTCCATCCAGAATCTGTGATCTTCTCATGTGTTTGCTGGAGTCCAGGGCTGTTCACCGTCAGCTTCGAGAGGAGGAGGACCGCTGTGGAGGGTCCAGATGTTAGCCTGATAAACACTGCTCTACATTGTTGTTCTGTCCATCTTGCATGGCTTTGTTTGTCTCCTCTGCATTGAGGTTGTTTGTCTCAGTGTTTGCTTTGGTTTTCCTCAACCTCCAAAACAGAGAAAGGACAACAAATCTGGTCATGCTAAAGTTTGACTGTGTTCAAATCTGCAGTTGTTACCTAAGGCAAGGTTATTGCAGTAAAAAAAAAAAAAAAAAAAAAAAAAAAACCCAGACAAAAAAAATTGCTACTTGGAAAAAAAAAAAGTTAACTGAAAAAAAATATTCAGTTGCCAAAGCAACATTTCTCATTTATACTTAGCTAAGGTAATGTAAAATAACTACTGAGCTACTCAAAAATGTAAATTAATATTAATATATAGAGATTTTTTTTATATAATAACAAAAATAAAAATTGCAGAAAAACAACACAATTATTAAAGGTTTCCCTAAAATGAAAATTAAAACAGAAAAATACAAAAATAAAACATGGAAAAACATTTTAACAGTGCCTTTTTACTTCTCTTTTACTTATGCTTCCCTCTAAAAAGAGAATATTCATTCATTTCTTGCATCTTAAAGGGTTAGTTCACCCAATAATCAAAATTATGTCATTAATAACTCACCCTCATGTCGTTCCAAACCCCTGAGACCTCCGTTTATCTTCGGAACACAGTTTAAGATATTTTAGATTTAGTCCGAGAGCTCTCAGTCCCTCCATTGAAGCTGTGTGTCAGTTAGAATTTTTTGAAGCATCAAAAATACATTTTGGTCCAAAAATAGCTTTATTCAGCATTGTCTTCTCTTCCGTGTCTGTTGTGAGAGAGTTCAAAACAAAGCAGTTTGTGATATCCGGTTTGTGAACGAATCATTCGATATAACCGGATCTTCTTGAACCAGTTCACCAAATCGAACTGAATCGTTTTAAACGGTTCACGTCTCCAATATGCATTAATCCACAAATGACTTAAGCTGTTAACTTTTTTAATGTGGCTGACACTCCCTTCGAGTTAAAACAAACCAATATCCCGGAGTAAATTATTTATTTAAACAGTACACTGACTGAACTGCTGTGAAGAGAGAACTGAAGATGAACACCGAGCCGAGCCAGATAACAAACGATAGACTGACTTGTTCTCGATTTGGTGAACTGGTTCAAAAAGATCCGGTTACATCGAATGATTCGATCGTGAACCGGATATCACTACACTGCAGTGAACGCGCTCACAACAGACACGGAAGAGAAGACATTGCTGAATAAAGTAATAGTTTTTGCTATTTTTGGACCAAAATGTATTTTCGATGCTTCAAAATATTCTAACTGACCCTCTGATGTCACATGGACTACTTTGAAGATCTTTTTCTTACCTTTCTGGACATGGACAGTAGACCGTACACACAGCTTCAATGGAGGGACTGAGAGCTCTCGGACTAAATCTAAAATATCTTAAACTGTGTTCTGAAGATAAACGGAGGTCTCCCTGGTTTGGAACGACATGAGGGTAAGTTATTAATGACATAATTTTAATTATTGGGTGAACTAACCCTTTCAGTAAATTAAGTACTGTTTTAGGCTATTTACTACTTCTACAACAACTACTATCAAAACTAAATTCACTTTATATTGGAGATTTATTCATGAAAGTGGACATGACAACTTGTCCAAATATTTCTTACCTCTCCCTGTTGAAGACGATGAAATCTCTTTGGACAGTCTCCAAGCGCTGCTGGAGTTGTCCATTCTGTGTGATCAAATGAACATGAGTTATAATGTTTCACATGAAAACTACTAAGTGAATGGTTTGTGAAGCAGGGTCCTAACCAGCATAAACACTGAAGAGGACAAATTCCCCCATTGTAATGGAATATGGCCAACTTAAAAAAATATATATATTTATCTATTTCTTATTTTTTATTTTTACTAACAGTGTTCGTCAATGTCAAATGATTGAAAAGAGTGTGATGTAAAATATAGCTAAACGTTTAATATCTTACAACTGCTTTTATGGAATCAGGAACCCCTTCCTGGGCTTAACGGGGAATCAACGTATTATTAAGTCTATAATGTCTTAACCGTAGTTTTGTGTGTATTATTTCCTCTCTTTTGTTTCTAGTATTAAATTATTTATTTTTAATAGATTTTTGAATTCTGTAATATTCTCTTCCTTTATTATCTAAATTCCATATTTTTTGCCACTGTTTATTAATTTTACTTTTAATTAAAGATTTACTTTATTTTTTTTCCAAGAGCAATCTCTATTTTATCAGAATTATTCAGTGCATTTTTCTCTAATTTATCAGCTTCTTCATTCCCTAAAATGAACATCTACAGTATTTGCAATCCTTCTAAATGTAACAATACAGAGTGAATTTCTGTTAAAATATCATCTCTAGTTGTTTTACTAGTGTTGAGACTATGTAATATGAACTGCTTAACATTCGGAAGAACACACCACAAGATCTTTTGCCTGATTTAAATTATTCAGACTTTTTACTGAACGTAGTTATCGGAGGAGCAGCGGTGCTGATCAAACGCTTCAGGAAGCTTCTTGTTCATTCTGGTGAGTGTTTACATCCCTCCTCAAGCGCACGTGAGCTCAGCTTTACAGAAACTCGCAGAAATGATTCTTGGGGACTTTAATAAAGTTAATCTCTCCCGTGAACTGCCAAAATACAGACAGCATGTTACCATGATAAGCCATGGTTTACAGCAAAACTCAGACATCTTCGTCAGGCCAAAGAGGATGCCTACAGAAATGGGGACTGAGTCTTGTACAATCAGGCCAGGAACACACTGAACAAAGACATTAGAGCAGCTAAAAAGACCTACGCTAGAAAGTTGGAAGACCAGTTTACTTCCAACGACTCAACTTCAGTGTGGAGAGGACTGAGAGCCATCACTAACTACAAGACACCATCCCCTTGCTCTGAGGCTAATCAACGACTTGCTAACGACCTGAATGAGTTTTATTGTAGATTTGAAATCCCCAACACCCATTCTGACCATCTCCCTACACAACCATTAACACCTCCTGCAATCCCCCCCTCCATACCACCTGCTCTTCAAATCTGTGAAGATGATGTGCACCAGGTCTTCAAGAAGAACAAAAGAAGAAAAGCACCAGGCCCAGATGGTGTTACACCAGCCTGTCTGAAAATCTGTGCTGACCAGCTGGCCCCCATCTTTTCACAGATCTCTGGAGTTGTGTAAAGTGCCTTCCTGCTTCAAAATCTCCACCATAATCCCCATTCCAAAGAAACCCAAGATAACAGGATTTAACGACTACAGACCTGTGGCTCTAACATCTGTCGTCATGAAGTCGTTTGAAAAACTGGTTCTGGCTTATCTGAAGGACATCACTGGACCCTTACTGGACCCCCTGCAGTTTGCTTACCGAGCAAACAGGTCCATGGATGATGCAATCAACATGGCATTGCACTTCATCCTGCAACATCTGGACAAAACAGGGACTTATATGAGGATCCTGTTTGTGGACTTTAGTTTGGCTTTCAACACCATCATCCCAACAGCCCTCCAGACCAAACTGACCCAGCTTTCTGTTCCTAGCTCTATCTGTCAGTGGATCACCAGCTTTCTGACAGATAGGCAACAGTTAGTGAGACTGGGGAAATTCACGTCAAACAGCTGCTCCACCAACACTGGTGCCCCTCAGGGCTGTGTTCTCTCGCCTCTGCTCTTCTCCCTGTACACCAATGACTGCACCTCTAAAGACCCCTCTGTCAAGCTCCTGAAGTTTGCAGACAACACTGCAGTCATCGGCCTCATCCAGGACGGTGACGAGTCTGCTTACAGACAAGAGGTTGAGCAGCTGGCTGTCTGGTGCAGTTTTAACAACCTTGAGCTGAACACGCTCAAAACAGTGGAGATGATCGTGGACTTTAGGAGAAACCCCCCTGCACTCCCCCCACTAAACATCATGAACAGCACTGTAGCTGCAGTGGAGTCATTCAGGTTCCTGGGCACCACTATCTCTCAGGACCTGAAGTGGGACATTCACATTGACTCCATTGTGAAAAAGGCCCAACAAAGGTTATACTTCCTTCGCCAGCTGAGGAAGTTTAACCTGCCACAGGAGCTGCTGAAACAGTTCTACTCCACCATCATCGAATCCATCCTCTGCACTTCAGTAACTGTCTGGTTCAGCTCAGCTTCTAAATCGGACCTCAGAAGACTACAGAGGGTAGTCCGGACTGCTGAGCGAATCATCGGTTCAACTCTCCCATCTATTCAAGAACTGTACTTATCCAGAGTGAGCAAAAGGGCTGTTAAAATCATTCTGGACCCCTCACATCCAGCACACTCCCTCTTTGAACTGTTGCCATCTGGTCGACGCTACAGAGCACTGAGCACCAGAACGACCAGACACAGGAACAGTTTCTTCCCTCAGGCAATCCATCTTATGAACAGCTGATAATAACTGTGGGACACACTACACTATTTATATTTATATACACTACACTTTTTATCCAACACACATACTTAGCGTACACGTAAATCTTTTGCACATAATATACATACATGGAACACACTATACTACTTATATTAATATTTATATACACATACACTTATTTATCCAAACACACATACTTAGCGTACAGTTAAAATATTTCCACATAATATACATGTACATACATAAATGCTCATTTTAATATACCTGCCATACATTGTCAATTTGTATATTGTCAATCCTTACCCACCTATTTGTATTTTTTTGTATTTTTTATTCCTTATTGTGTTTTTTGTTCTGTCGCTGTTATGTTGCACTGCGGAGCTCTGTCACGAAAACAAATTCCTCGTATGTGTGAACATACCTGGCAATAAAGCTCATTCTGATTCTGATTCTGATTCTTCTCTGCCATCATTGAGTCTGTACTGTGCTCTTCAATAACTGTCTGGTTTGGTTCAGCTACAAAATCAGATATCAGAAGACTACAGAGAACTGTTCGGACTGCTGAAAGGATTATTGGTGCTCCCCTGCCCACCCTCCAAGAACTGTACACATCCAGAGTGAGGAAAAGGGCTCAGGAAATCACTCTGGATCCCTCACATCCAAGTTACCCCATATTTAAACTTTTGCCATCTGGCCGGCGCCTCAGAGCCGCAAATACCAGAACAGTCAGGCACAAGAACAGTTTCTTCCCCCAGGCAATCTACCTCATGAACAGTTAAATGTTCCCCACGTATGCTTATGCAATAAAAATGCTGCAATATCCTTATATTTATTTGTTACCCCTCCATCCTAGTACATCCCTGCATCTTACTCAATCCTATTCCTTTATCATTTATAGCACAATTGGTTATACACTTATTTATTTGCCTAATTTTTTTTGGTCTGTGTGTTGTTGTCTCTGTGTACTGGAAGCTTATGTCACTAAAACAAATTCCTCATATGCACAAGCATACTTGGCAATAAAGCTCTTTCTGATTCTGATTACTTTGAATTCTGGAATAGCAATACCCACATGACCATTACCAGGATCTTTAGAACCATTGGTGTAAATTTCTAAATATCCATAATGTTTTTGGTAACACTTTAGAATAATGGTCCATTAGTTAATGTAAGTTAATTCATTAATTAACATGAACAAACAATGAACAATACATTTATTACTGTATTTATTAATCTTTGTTATTGTTAATGAAAATACAGTTATTCATTGTTAGTTCATGCTAATTCACAGTGCAGTAACTAATGTTACACAAGCACAACTTTTGATTTGAATAATGCATTAGTAAATGTTGAACATTTAAATGGTTTAAGCGCAGTGGATAAGACACATGCCTTTGGCGTGAGAGACCCGGGTTCAAATCCACTGTGAGACACCAATGTGTCCCTGAGCAAGACACTTTACCCCTAGTTGCTCCAGAGGTGTGCGACCTCTGACATATATAGCAATTGTAAGTCCCTTTGGATAAAAAAGCATCAGCTAAATGAATAAAATGTAAAAATGTGTTAACATCCACTAAGATAAATAAATGCTGTAGAAGGTTTGTTCTTGCTTAGATCATGTTAACTAAAGTAGTTAACTAACATTAATTAATGGACAATTATTCTAAAGTGTAACCATGTTTTTTTTTCATGAATTCTTGAAAGCAAGTTACAAATATTATCCTTTCCATTCTCCAACCGTTCCTTTTTCTTTTTAATTATGTCTAAGTTAACCATAGGTTCTGGTAATATCCATGGTGGAATTGTACTTATGACATTTTCGGTTTTAAAATCAAATGTATTTATACCACATTCTTCAGTTTCTCACCCATGTTCCAACTAAAACCTTTTCCTACATGTCTCTCACATTCCCAACATTTTTTTAATCACTGAAGATGCTAAATGTTTCTCATCCTGTAATCGTAACCAGTAAGCTAGAGACAGTTTATTCAGTCTTAAATCTAATAGAAATTTGTTACTTTCCACCAATAATGCATTTATTGGAATAGTTTTCATTACTCCTATCCAAATTCTTAATGCTCTGTTGCAGACTGTCTAATTTCTCTAAATGAGTTTTAGCCACAGCTCGCTCGCTCGCTCGCTCGCTCCATCCATCCATCCATCCATCCATCCATCCATCCATCCATCCATCCATCCATCCATCCATCCATCCATCCATCCATCCATCCATCCATCCATCCATCCATCCATCCATCCATCCATCCATCCATCCATCCATCCATCCATCCATCCATCCATCCATCCATCCATCCATCCATCCATCCATCCATCCATCCATCCATCCATCCATCCATCCATCCATCCATCCATCCATCCATCCATCCATCCATCCATCCATCCATCCATCCATCCATCCATCCATCCATCCATCCATCCATCCATCCATCCATCCATCCATCCATCCATCCATCCATCCATCCATCCATCCATCCATCCATCCATCCATCCATCCATCCATCCATCCATCCATCCATCCATCCATCCATCCATCCATCCATCCATCCATCCATCCATCCATCCATCCATCCATCCATCCATCCATCCATCCATCCATCCATCCATCCATCCATCCATCCATCCATCCATCCATCCATCCATCCATCCATCCATCCATCCATCCATCCATCCATCCATCCATCCATCCATCCATCCATCCATCCATCCATCCATCCATCCATCCATCCATCCATCCATCCATCCATCCATCCATCCATCCATCCATCCATCCATCCATCCATCCATCCATCCATCCATCCATCCATCCATCCATCCATCCATCCATCCATCCATCCATCCATCCATCCATCCATCCATCCATCCATCCATCCATCCATCCATCTGCTCCCACCAGAAAGCAACACAGGGAACACTATTTAAACACATGACACAATGGGGCACACCTGGGAACAAATGAACTAATTAATGACACACAGCTGGAACCAAATTAACTAAACGGGAACACCTGGAACTAATATAACTGAGGACAGGAACAGGAAACATGACCAAACAAGGAAAACTGGAACAAACCTGTGACAACTATATAATTTATGTAATTAATCTAATGTTATTCGTACATTGAATGTGGCAGACAAGAAACATTAATAGAGCTGTTTAGGCATAGACATACGATTAAGAGTCAATGTGAATATTTTTTAATAAAAATATTATTTTAGATTTGGTTTAGATGCATCACTTATTCCATATATTCGAGTTATTATCTTTTTTTCTTTATGCTCTGTAAATTCTGTTTAATTAATTTAGATAAAAATACTGTTACATTTGTGACAACATCTCCCTCCCCAAACAAGGAAATGACACTTTTACTGGTCCAGGATCAGCGACCCTTAGCTGTTGTATTTCTGATTTGAGCTTCAGTTTCAGAAAA
The DNA here is from genome assembly GCF_963082965.1 of Carassius carassius. Taxonomy (NCBI): domain Eukaryota; kingdom Metazoa; phylum Chordata; class Actinopteri; order Cypriniformes; family Cyprinidae; genus Carassius; species Carassius carassius. The sequence continues at coordinate 28,861,834 of NC_081790.1, forward strand.
GCTTTGGGTAATGTAACGTTAGCTTTATTTGATGAAACCACGCTACTTAAAGTCTGTCTACTAGAAACTAGCATGAATTGAGCATTAGAGGATCATAAACGTCTCCAGTATAACACAAAACGTGTACTGCAAAGCAAAACGACAAGAGATGCTGCCAGTTTAATGAGCATGGGTGTGATGAGGTGTCATCGGGTGTCGAATGTTAAGTGCTTTCTCCAGAAACCCAGCCACGCAACTCCACCAGTGCAGGGATTTCCTCGAGTATAAGCGGGACTGATACTAAGCATGCTAAAATCCAGAAGAAACCTCCTTCACACATTATGTCGTCTTCATTAACTGACAGTAGTGATATCTGGGTGGGGAGCGGACTAGGGGCTTGGGCTCGTATTCACAAAATGTTTCATCTTACCACTAAGAGTTCTCCTGAGTAGTAGTAAAAGTTTTTAGCTAAGAGTTTTCTCTTAAAACCTATTCACAAAGCTGCTGATACTAACTTTTACTAAGGAATAAAGAGAAGTCTTAAGCTAAGCATAAAGGGGTGGGGTTGACCTCATTGCTATGGATGATGTCAGCATGCTTATTAACTATGCACACCGTGATTGGCTGATAGTCTCTCTCAGAGATTCATTCATAGAAATATTGCAGAGTGCGATGTTATGTTGCCACATTCAAATAAAGGTTTAAAAATACAAAATGTTAATTGCCACATTCAAATAAAGATTTTAAAATGCAGGCTAAGTGTCACTAATTAAACAATATAACAATACAATAATTATTTGGGGGACATCCTGGCCTAACGGTTAGAGAGAAAGACTCGTAACCCAAAGGTTGCGATATGAACAGCCTGTTAATTAACAGAGTAGAATAATCATGGGTGATAGTAAGACATGCAAAGGTAAATGAAAACCAAACTGGACACAAGAACAGCTGTTACTTCTTAACCAGCTGGTTAATGAAAACAAGGACATAATTAAAGGAAAATTTGAAGTTGGGATAACCTCCAAAACTAAAAAGACAATACCTTTTTAAAAGCACATAATCATCAAATGTTTCTAAATTGTAAGAATCATGCAACACATGGTAGATGTTGATTTTTGCGGCAGAGCGGTTCTCTCGTGCACTGTATGACGTGACAGACAACTATTTAACTGTGAGTTTAACTGTGAGTTAACTGTGACATTCCTAATAATCAGCATTGAAGCACAGACTGAAGAAACAGAGAAAATATTCTTCTGAACAGCGAGTGAATTCTAGCAAGGAAGGCAGTCACTGTGGGATGCTTCTCTTAATTTTGTTCTCACAACAAGGGTTCAATTTTCCACTGTATTTTTTCTGTGATTGGGTTGAGCTCATCTCTCCATACATTACAAACGTCAGTGGGAGGAGAGAACTGAGAGGCTGTCAGGACAGATGGAGTCAGTGGGAGGAAGTCTGAGAGAAAAAGCAGAAGATACTGTACAGGGCAGGACTGGTTATACTGTATTGATCTTCACTGCTTCAGAAAATGTGCACGTACAATGCTAACTCCAGCTCCTGTATTCTTTCTTTCATTGAGAACTACAAAACAGCATGTTATTACAGAAAAACATTACTTTAGGAAAAATAAGTGTGAATGGAATGGAAAGTTTTCTGACACATAATTGCATGTTATTTACAATAAAACTGAAACTTATTATATTTATTTTACATTATTATATTATTTATATTAATTTAATAATTATTGATTTATATTGAATGCGGTTAAATGAACTTAGAGACATTTTACCCAAAAGGTAAAACTGTCATCATTTACTCAGTTGTTCCAAACCGTTTTGTTTATTTATTTATTTATTTACAACCCCAATTCCAGAGACGTTAGGATGTTTTGTAAAAATGCAATAAGATCAAGAATCTGTGATTTGTTCATTCTCTTTTACTTTTGTTTAATTGACAAAAGTACAAAGAAAAGATTTCCAAAGTATCACTGACCAACATAAATGTATTTTGTAAATATGATCAAATTTTGATTTCGAATCAAGTTGCATTTCTTGATGCAGTGGCAGACTGTGTTGTGACAGCAGCTTTCTGAAGTACTCCTGAGCCCATGTGGCTATATTACACACCGCAGCATCACGGTTTCTTAAGCAATGCCATCTGAGAGCTCAAAGGTTTCCCACCTTGCCCTACATGTACTGAGATTTCTCTGGATTCCCTGAATTTTTCCACAATATTATATGTGGTAGTTGTTGAAAGACCTAAATTCTTTGCAATTTTGCATTGTGAGATGTGATTTTTTATTTTTTTGACAGAGTCCAAAGTACATAAATCATGATCCAGCTTTGCTTGCAAAGTCTGAGATGCTCCTGTTATACACAAACATGATACATTGACCCATTGACCGATTCACCTGCTTACTGTGAGCTGTTTAAAAACAGTTTAAAGTGGATGTTCTTTAACCTTTTCACTTTTATTTTGCCTCTGAACAAAAAGAACAAAGAGAATGAACAAATCACGGATTCTTGATTTTATTGCATTTTTAGAAAATGTCCCAACTTCTCTGGAATTGGAGTTGTAACACAAAAAGATATTTAAAGAATTTTGATTAAAAAAAGAACGTAATAATAATATTATGTAAATCACTGGCTGCCAGAAACTGTTTGGAGTTCTTCTTAATAAAAAAAAAAAAAAAAAAAATAGATCAGCGAGTAATTAAATCACTGTGCAAAAAATGAAAAAGTTAATTTTTCTAAAGGTCAACGATTCTGATCTCCCATTGCACAAATCCTTCAGAGCAATGACTCACACTAACAAACAATGAAGAGAGCCATTGCAGAAAAACAGGAATTAATTTGTTTATGTCTTGCTGCATACATTTGTTGTATTTTTTTTAAAGAAAAACTGTGGCGTAACGTTATGTGCTCAAGTAATGACAGTGAGATACTACCTGAGGAGATCCATCAGAGCCGCTCTCCCTCATCTTCCTCGCCAGCCTCTTCTTCTTCTTGTGCAGTGGTTTGGATTCCAGGATCATCTCCTCCAGCTCAAATGTGGGGTCGCAGTTTAATCGTGGCCTCTGCCATCACACAAACACTCATTTATGTACTGTACAATGTGCCCATCAACAAATAAACATTTATTGGCAAGTACTATTTCAGTACTACAGTTATACCCTTGTGAAAAATTTATTCTACTGAATGCACATTTATAGTGTACTGCAAATCTTTAAAGTTTTTTTCAACTACTTTAAACTGAAATTTTAATACACTTTTAAAAAGTGCACTTTGTAATTTTTGTCTTTATATATTTAAATGTAATTTCTATAATCTCTTGTTGAGCTTTAGAGTACACTTATTTTTGTGTTGACTAACATATTAAGGGGTCATTAACTAAGAAACCAACATATTTCCACATTGCATTAAAAAATTGTTATTGTATTATAATAAACCTCCTGAAAGTTTTGGAACTCAAAAGTTTCTTGTTAGTCTTAAACAGCTTATATTGAAACCAGTCTACCAAAACGACAGCTAGTGGAATGTTCTACGTTATGATGCAATATTCTGGATAAGCAACGCCTTCACAGAATGTCAACATGCTTCAGCATCACTGTGTGTTTAGCCCCGCAGACCGATTCTACAGAACTGCATGTTAAACCCAGCCTATTGATTCTACAGAAGTGTGTGTTTAGCCCCGCCCACCAAGTCTACAGAAGTGTGTGTTTAGCCCCGCCCACCGATTCTACAGCACTGCTTGTTTAGCCCCGCCAACCAATTCACTCATAAGGAGGGGCTAAACAGGACTAGTTTTACTGGGGGTCATTAGAGAAATATGTGTTTCACAGATGTACTTTCCGATTTTTAAACCCGTCCGAATCTACCACATCTGTGTTTTTCTCACACAACCTCTGTAATAATTCCAGAGAAAATGATATACTTTTATTGAAAACTCAAAAGCAAAAGATTGATGCTCTAAGAAAACGAAATCTTGGCCAAATGCGAACGTCTGTGTTTGCAGAAGATATTTTTTCACAAAGTGTTTTCTTGTGTGTTTTGGCCAAGGTAAACTACAGTAGATTTTTATATAAGAAAAACAAATTTATCTAAAAATAAAATCAAGAGCCAAATAACGTAAACTGTTAAGACTGGCTACTGTAATATCAGCATCACGTAAGATTACTCGTGTTCATTTCTGCACTCAATGACATAATGTTTTAATTACATGTACAATGTACCTTTAAAAAAATTAAGCATGGTTTTATTACAAGTAAATTAAAGTAACAATACATTAACCATGGTTTTGCTCAACTAGCCATTAAGCTTCACCATATTTGTATTAAAACTGTGGTTATACTATGTTAATTTATCCGAATTACTATAGCACGCATACAGAACCTGTGATCTCTGCAATGCCCAGATATACAAAAATAGACCCTCCTACATCTGTAATAAACACAGAGATGTTAGTCCCATCTGAATTGGTACATGACAATCGCAGACGTCAGATGATAAGAATCGAAATTCAAACATAGTTTAAAAAACTAGTCCCATCTGAATAGGGCTACAGTGTTTACGAAAGAGGCGAAAGAGCAGGTCTACGAAGAAACCAAATAGTAAAGATATGAGATGCTGTGCAGTGCCATATTAAAACTGTGTTTGCATTGCTTTCCTTCTGATCCCAACATTAGGAGAGTGAATGAACTGTAGTATTAATGTAGCTCCAGACCATGTCATTAAACAGAAGTGTGAGTAACTATTTTCATTACGCGGTTACTATTGCTTTGTCTGGTAAACAGATTGTTTGATATGAGTATATATGTGTTTTGTTACCCTAAATCACAGCAGCGTCCATCTATGAGCAATGTAGGCTGTCTGTCAAACATATACATGTGTGTGGGTGTCCACTTAGGAGTTTACAATCCTTCACACCTATTCATCAGAGTGTTCTGATAGGGGGGTTAACAACAGGACAGAATATAGATTCTACTTTTAAATTGTGCTGTTTTTTGATGTAAATATCTTGAAGATGTTATAAGTGGACCTAATCTAGGCACTCAAAGCACTTTACATTGTCTGGGGGAATCTCCTCATCCCCCACCAGTCATTACATTAGATACGCACAGATTGCAAAATATTTAGGTAAGTGGCTAAAATAAAGGTCATTTATCAGTGCTTTCCCAAAGGCATATATAATGCTTATGGTCACTGAATAGAGAACGATCACCACAACCAAACAGAAATCTTGGACACTTTGCTCCCAAGAATCACTGTATGAAACCCTCTTCAGTCCTTTCCAGACATCATAAATCTGCACAAGGTTTGCCAAGCATAGCATAAAATATATGCAATTGAATTCTTGGTTTGTATAATAAGTTGCTCAAGCAAGCGGCAACACATTTAAACACAACATTTAGCCTACTTTTCTTCTTAGGCTATCACAAACATTTAAAACTGAAACTTACCACTGACAGAAACAGTCGACTCTCGTGCCTTTTGCATTTAAATCTTTATTACAAGCAATCCCATGGGTCTTAAAGAACTTTTTCTGCCTCCATATTGCCTTGTTTAAAAAGCCTAGACAAAAAGCCACGTGTTGACTGTGAAGCACAGTTGACTTTAATTGTATCAAGTTATTGTGAAATTACTGCATTGCCTTATCAATCCATGTTAATTTTTACCACAAACAATGCACTGTCACTTTAATTTAGCACGTGCTGCACAGCAAAATAGACAAAAATTCGGTTTTTATATATTAAAGGTAGGAAGTTTACAAAATATCTCCATGAACCACAATCTTTACTTAATATCATAATGATTTTTGGCAGACAAATAGAGTAATCTATAATTTTGACCCATACAATGTATTTTTGGCTATTGCTACAAATATACCTGTGCTACTTATGACTGCTTTTGTGCTGCAGGGACACATATTTTTTTGTTTGTTTTCAATGGAGGTATGAAACTCATACAGGTTTGGAACAAGATGAGGGTGAGTAAATGATGACAATGTTAACTTTTAAGGTGAATTGTCCCATTAAAGCAAATTCATATCTGCAATATGTGCATGTCTCTTAATTAGCAGTGTGTGTGTGTGTGTGTGTGTGTGTTTGTGTTATACAAGAACACTTACATTAGGGAGGAATCCAGGTGGGATTTGTTTGTTAAGCACAGCATCCCAATTGACATCAGAGAGGTATTCCAGTTCCTGGAGCTCGGAGAGACTGGCAATCCTCTTCTGAGCGTCGACACACAGCAGCTGACATCAGAAGCAAACTCATTGCATGTTTCATATGGTAGGAGATCATGACGATCCTAAATATGACTGTAATTATCAAATAAATAAAGCATGACTGTAGTGTGATTAATGTTACCTTTTGTAAGAGTGATTTAATCCCTGTAGACCAGGCCGCAGGGTAACAAGGGTGCGCTTTGTGGAAAGTCTGCAGGATCTCATTGGCTGGTGTGTTGGTGCGCATGATGTACGGCCTCTAAAGAGGTCAAGCTGACAGTCAAAGTCTATTTCTTCTTCAGTTTGATTCTCAGCAGTACATGAGCACGATTAATAGGACTTGCATTAGCTAATATGGCTCACCTGTCCACGGAGAAGCTCATATGCAGTGATCCCTAAAGACCACCAGTCCACTGCGAATGAATAACCTGGGTGTGTTCCCTCCAATGACTGGAATAGTTCTGGTGCTGCAACAACAGACAAGAAATTGGCATTCCAATAAAATTAATGCAAATTCAACAAATTATATTAATACTGTTAACTGTAATATTATTTGTACAGCCCACATGTAAAAAAAAAAAAAAATAGCACGATATTGCTAAAAACTATTCTAATTCCATGCTACTTTCTAGTTCTTTTTGTTAGTTAGGTAAAAGTTATGGAAAGCCCATTTCCGCCACTGAATAAAAATAAAACAAGGTTATTGCGATTTATCTCACAATTCTGACTTTTTTTCTCTTAATTGTGTGCAAGTTAAAAAGTTATATTTGTGAGATATAAACACGCAATTCTAAGAAAAAAAGTCAGAATTGCATGATATTATAAAGTCAGAATTGCACGTTTTTATTTCACAATTCTGTGAAAAAAGTCACAATAACCATTATTTTTATTCAGATAAACGGGTTTACATAAAAAGTCCTTATTTTCAGTCAATAAATGAAAATGTACCTATTTTTTTTAATTCAATTAAATTCTTTATTAATTAAGTCGGTGGAATGAGTTAAAATTTATACAATGAATACACCTCTTTCTCAGGGGACAGCCCTTTTGATATCACTACAACCTTTACAACAGTTCTTTCTGGTCCTCCAATCTGATTGGCTGAAAGGTTTTTGTGTGTATCATTGTGTTTTCAGAGATGTGAGCTCCAGGGCATCAGCGGCCATTCACGCTCATAAACCCGCTGAGATATGGGCTGTATAGCCTACAATACATTCAGAATTTGTATAGAACTTTTCAGCCACACTGTACATGCTGCAGTTTCGAGAACGACATCTTCACACTCGACAGAACAATGGTACAAAGACAAAGATACAGGCTATACATGAAAATGTATGTGCATTGAAGAGCACACTTTCTGAAGCATCCTCCGTATTTAATTCTGGAACCGGGTCTGGATAAAACTAGATTTGTAAGAGTAGTTTTCACAGTAGCTCATATTTAGGTGATCGCATGGAGTTTTATGTGGCAGTAAGCTATGCTTCCAAGCCTGAAAAATCTGCAGGATATTTGATAACATCCTCCATGAAAATCTCTATAGCTTCTGTTTCTGTTTCCTCAACTGTGAAAACGTCATGAATTTAACATAACTGTACAATTTTTAATGACAGAGTAAAAAATATAAGGAGCCTTTGGCTGGCACTGTGTTAAGTCACACAAATAAAGCAGTGTTAAACAGAAGTATGAAAGCTCTCACCCATGTATGGTTTTGTCCCTGCAATAGATGTGGCTTTTAAGTCCTCCTTCACAATAGCAGCGATGTTAAAGTCTGTCAAGTGAGCGTGACCTGCAAAGAGATAAACGCTAAATAGAGCCATATACTGCACACTACCGAATTTAATATGAGATTACAAGATATGAACACAAATGATAAAAAAGATGCATTTGCTTTAAATGAAAGCTGTTACACTGATGCTGATGACAGAGATTGGTCTCATGCTAATTGCATAGCCTACCTATTTGCATGCTACCCATTATTTGTTTTACTGTAAATTACTCACTGCTGAAAACATGGGACACACTACTACATCATGAAAGCAATGCCTGCGAGGTATATAATATCTGGAGAAAGCTATCCGTTAGCATTGCCATTCATCTCAATGGCATTTGCTCAGTTGGAGCAGGACATATTACATATTAACAAAGCCCTCTGTAAAAACCTGTAGAATATAGACAGAAATACAGCTGTTCAGATTGGTGTATGAAAGTGCAACAGAAATCTCTTAAGATTTATGGCTCAGTCAATAAGAAAAAACTTGTCATTGAAATCTATGGATGCTAAGTGTAATACAATAAACACTTAAATTCGTATTTTGGGTACTTTATATTCTCCCACTAGTCTCATAGTTGACTTGTAATGAAAGCAAAATAGCCCAATATCTCAAAACTGACCAATAAGAAGAGTTGCCTTAAACTATTTTAAAAAGACTTTTAATTTTCTTCATCTTGGATACACTTATTTTTCCTTAACTTTGATTCATATGTTGTAAAACTGTGGTGGTGTTGCATTAGAACAGTACACTCAGTCCAAAAGAGCTATAGCTTTGTCTCACAGTATAAAGATTGAAACAGCACCTTCCAAAATCTGTTTCTTCCTGTTTTCTGGCCCGATAAAACGGTTTGGCTTGATTTGTGGGGCAGTTACTCTACTCATTCCTGGTAATGAGATGACACTAAGTGTAGCGAGCTTTGGAGGAAATAACAGTAACCGGAGTGAGGAGGCCAAAGTCAGCCGTTCGCCTTGATGAAGATCTGCCATCGCTGCAGGGTGCGAGTGAACTGGAGCAGATGCGACACACAGAAGGAACAGGGTACACGAGGTTCAGTTTCTCTAAACGTATGTGTATGTGTGCTTATATCACAGAGACAGTAGAGTGGATGGGGTGCAGTGTTGATATGAATGTAAAACACCTTCATGCAGCAGCTGCATTATTAACACACCGACAGAGGACCTCAGTGATAAAGAGAAGACAAAGAGTTTCCTGCAGAGCAACAATCTCATTTGTATTCATAGCAATTCCGTTGCAGTCTTCTGTTTTTAAAGGAGTCGTGAGTTAGGAAAATAGTTTAGACTTTACATAATATAAGAGGTCATTGTAGTACAAAAACATCCTGTTAGTTTCAGAACTCAAAATGTCCTGAACAGCTTTTATTGAAACCAAACAAAAGTAATCCACTACTTTACTAGTTACTTGAATAAAGTACTCTGATTATGCAGCTCACATTACTTGTAATGCATTACCCTCAATACAAACTATTTGTTTCATATTTTGTTGAATATTGATGAAGAAGCATACTTCATCAATGCCTCTTCAGCCCCGCTCATCGATTCATGCACGTATTAAATAGCGAGTAATACAAGAGAAACACAAAAGGATTACTCCAGCAACAAAATGTTGGTGGTACTTAACTGTGAGGATTATAAGATGTTTTGCATTTGCGCATCACATCATGCCGCAATATCTACCTTACTAACTGTTAACACGCAGCAAATTAGGAGTTACGTCATAGTTAATAGTGGGAACTTGAGGTTAAAGTTAAGTGTGACCTAATCATTTTATTTTTGGGTAAAAAAAACATAACATTTTCACAGATTATTGTGACTGTTCTCATCTTTTTATTTCCGGTTTCTGGTTGCACCGGTACTCATCTCAGGACACATTTCTTGACCTTTCTCTCACATGTGAGAATGCATGCATTTTTTTTTCTCTACTCTCAGTGCGTCTGAGTGCTCTTGGTTCCTGCAGAGGGGGAAAAAGAGGCAATGTATCTTTCATTCTTCAGGGAGTAAAAACCCGACTGTCCAGTGAGCTGTGTAGAGCACCTCCTCTAGACGCGAGGTCTGCAGGAGTCAGCGCTTTCCAGACACCCTCCAGGGGTTATAATTAGCACTGCTCTGTGTCTGTAAACTGAGAGAATGGCCTTAAAAAGCATTTTGTCTTCCAAATGTCTGTCAGGTTTTCACTCAAAATCAAATGGATGTTTTGGCATGGGTTTCATCAGCAGTTAAAGGGACAGTTCTCAAAAAACGGAAAAAAAAACAAACGAAAAAAAAAAAAACCTCATTAACCTTCAATTACTTTAATTGATGTTTTCAGCATGACCCAAAGATTATATTGAGACCAGTGCTTTAAGTGGGCCAGTACGCACCGGTACTCAGTACCGCCACTTCCAAATATAGCTTTTGAGCGTACCGCCACCTCTCCGTCCGCCCAGAACGTGCTTTTAGCATACCGGTACGCTCATTTGGACATCTGTTTTAATAGAGGTTTTAATCTTTTGCCTGCGCTGCTGCTTTTCAGAGCACCCTTCACAACGCAAGCTTCCTAATTCGTCCCACTGAGAGCAGAGACTACATTACCCATACACCCTTAAGTTTTACAAGTGAAAAGCGCATGCGTGGCTTTTGCCGATGTCAGTAACAACTCAACGTGGCCGGAGAATATGTGTGAAACGCGCACACTCGGCTCGGTAATAATACAAATACAGTGAAAAACACTTTATATGTTCTCCTGGCTTCAGACTCTGAGTACTAATAAAACAACACGGTCAGAATCAGATAACTCGCTGGTGACACCCCACCAAGTCTGAATAATATCGCTGCACGTCAGACGCAAGCTAATGAAGTAATGCAGTAGCTCTTTAAGGTAGGGTGACCAGACATCCCGAAATCTAAACTGTTGTCCCGAATCCCGAATCTGGCCCTAATTGTCCCGAAAATTATACTAAAGCAAAATCTTGAGAAGTTATTGTCTGATAAACATATAAAAAAAAAAAACTGTCTGCGGAGGTTGAGTCGTCCTGCAACCATCCCCCGCCGGCTGCTCATTGGCTGCAGCATCTTTTTTCTAAAAAAAGTTAAAAAGAAAATACCGTAGGCGGCTAGGCACGAATTTAGATATTAATTTATCTAATTAATCTATATGCACAAAGACAATACGACCTTTTTGTCCTAAAGCTTGATGAAGAAAACGCAAGTTGCTGCAGCTGCGAGGAGGACAGTGATGCACGCATACAAGAGTGACTGACAGTTCACGGCACTGTGTACAAAAAATACGTTTAAGCTCTTTAGCGTTAGCGTTACAGAAAGGTCTGATTTACGCACTGTTGTCACAACAGTCATTGTTTTTTTTTTTTTTTACAATGACATTTGAGTTCATGATTTTAATGTTGTTGTTTCTTGTGGCAGACTAAAGAGTAATGACAGGCGGTTGATCTTTGAATAAAAATGTGTTTAGTTAAGGTTTTAAATTCATTATCTTTTATTATAGGCTACGAAGTCTTATATCATATTCCCCCCATCCCGTCACCCAAGACTGCAGACACCCCCCTTAAACCCCCCCCCCCCCCCCCTCCCGAATTTAAGCAAATCTCATCTGGTCACCCTATTCTAAGGGTATTTTTTTCAAAATCCTTTTGCACATTTTATTTATGTTCAGTAGCTCTTTCTAGCTCAAGCAAATCCACAAACTAATGAAATGATTTATTATTTTTATAAGGTCGTCTGTTGACTGCTGTATATAAAACCCCTTCAATATAGTTGTTGTTATATATATAGGCTATAATACAGTACCGGCACCTCTTTTGGGCCACTTAAAGCACTGATTGAGACCCATTTAATTACATTAGCCTAATTTGTTCAAATGTTATTAGCATTTTTTGAAATTTCTTTATAATTTTTGGCCACAAGGTGACTTTTTGAGTACTGTCAGTGCATGGTGCCGAAGACACTTACCGAGTTTCGTAATGATACGGCAATGCGTTTGTAAAATCTAGCAATTTTTTTGTTTAAATTCAAAATTACCAATGCCGAAAAGGGCTGATATGGTAAAACTGTGTATGGTTCGACTTGGCATCATGTACTGAATCTAAAGAGACCAGTTTTGTGATTTTTGGCAAAAAGAGACATTTTTCATATCTCCCGACCACTAGGTGGGACAGTGCTGAAACACTGCAGGTAGCCTCAGGTCAGGCTTGTCATAACACGTGCTTTTCGTTAAATTCATTTGCAAGTTATTCTAGAACAGTTTGAGGAATCTACTTGAATTCCATAACTTTTTGCCAGCATGGTCCGAAGATGATCTGAGCCAATTTTGGCAAAAGTCAGACAAACCGTCTAGAACAAGTTAGAAAACTTATGATTTTTTTTATTTTATTGTTCGTTCGACTCTGAGTGATCCAAGGATTCAGAGGAAAAATTATTTTCTTTCTGTGCCTTACGGTTCAAAAGTTATTAGCATAAACATGAGTTAAAATGTGATGGCGGTGCAAGAGAGTTTGAGTCAGAGATTCCACATTTGCTGTGGTTGATGTTGAGACTAGACATGAGCCGGTATTCGGTAATGTGATATATCACGGGAATTAATATGCACAATATTGTTATTATGGGCACTTCTAAATACAGTGAATAACTATACATTACAAATTATTCAGAATTTGGGATGCATTTTAAGAATACTTTTCCCACAAACTGGTCATCTTTCAAGCCCTGTATGCTGCTTGAAAGATGCATGCTGCTCTGATTTAAACAAGCACACATGAGAAGCACATGAGGAACACGTGAGAGACGCCCCCAATGAAAGCACATTCACTCTCTGACAGAAGATGGTGCTAAAGTGCAGAAAAAAATCAGCCTTCACTCTGGAAACCCAATAAATAAAGCAACTGTGCTACTTTCTAAAACATATTTAAATAATTTAAATAGCCATTCAGATTTGTGGAATTGCTATGGTGTTCATCACAGTGACAAATGCTAAAGTATTTAGACTTAATAGGCTATTCATTTTCAAACATTTTTTTTTTTAATCTGGACTACAACATGCCCTAGATATTGTTTGGAAGTGTTTTGATTTTTTATTGTTCGTTCACAGTTATCATTAGGGCTTCATTATTTAACATTTGTTAATTCATTATATACATTCTGGTAGGAAATGTAGCTATTGCTCATTGTGAATGTTAATGCATTAACATCTCGGTTACAATTGTAACCCTCGTTCCCTGATGGAGGGAACGGAGATGTTATGTCGAACGACATTTGGGTCCTCACATGGGAGGCCAATCATCTCTGAGTTTAAGACAAAATGCCAATGAAAATTGGCTAGTGGATTTAACATACCTGAGCCACTCCTCGTGCCAACGGGGATAAATAGGCGACAAGTGCATCCACTCATTAGGTTTTAGGCTGAGGAGCCGAGAACGTGTCCCGGCAACAACGAATGGATCAAGAGGTGCCATGCACCAGCGCATAGGAGGAGGTCACATTTCGTGTGGAGTGGGCCCTCACCCCCAGGGGGCACGGCTCGCCTAGGGAATGGTATGCCAAGGCGATGGCATCCATTATCCAGTGGGCCAACCTCTGCATGGAGACAGCCTTCCCCTTCTGCTGACCTCCAAAGCAGATCAGGAGCTGCTCAGAGCTTCTGAAGCTCTGGGTGCGGTCCACGTATATGCGAAGCGCTCTTACGGGACACAACAACGCCAAGGCTGGATCTGCCTCCTCCAAGGGCAGCACTTGCAGGTACACCACCTGGTCTCGGAAGGGAGTGGTGGGAACCTTGGGCCCATATCCTGGATGGGGTCTCAGGACAATGTGAGATTAGGCCAGCCCGAACACAAGGCACTCTTCACTTACCAAAAATGCTTGGAGGTCCCCGACCCTCTTGATGGAAGTGAGCACAACCAGGAGCGCTGTCTTGAGAGAAAGGAACTTAAGCTCGACTGAATCCAGCGGCTCAAAGGGACCCCTCTGAAGTCCTGCCAGAACAATAGAGAGGTTTCAGGAGGGAATCAGGGGTGTCCTAGGAGGATTTAACCTTCTGGCACCCCTTAAGGAACCTAACGATCAGGTCATGCCTCCCCAGGGACCGGCCGTCCACTGCATCGTGATGGGCTGCAATGGCAGTCACATACACTTTCAGGGTGGAGGGTGACAGCCTACGCTCCAACCGTTCTTGCAGGAATGAAAGCACGTTTCTGACCGGGCATCTCCGGGGGTCTTCTCAGTGAGAAGAACACCAATTTGTGAACAGACTCCACTTCAGGGCATAGGCCTGCCTCATAGAGGGGGCTCTAGCCTGAGTGATAGTGTCTACCACCGCCGGTGGCAGATCACTTAGGTCTGCTGCGTCCCGTCTAGAAGCCACACGTAGAGGTTCCAAAGATCTGGACGCAGGTGCCAAATGGTGAGAGAGGAGGTCCCTCCTCAGGGGGATGCGCCAAGGAGGGGCTGTCACAAGGAGCATGAGTTCCGAAAACCAGGTCCGGGTGGGCCAGTAAGGCGCAACCAACAGGACCTGTCCTCGTCCTCCCTGGCCTTGCACAGCATCTGTGCGAGCAGGCTAACTGGGGGAAACGCATACTTGCATAGAGCCCGAGGCCAGCTGTGTGCCAGTGCATCCATGCCCAGGGGGGCCTGGGAAAGGGAATAGTACAGCTAGCAGTGGGAGGACTCGTGGGAAGTAAACAGGTCTACCTGGGCTTCCCCGAATCGACTCCAGATCAGCTGGACCATCTGGGGACCATTCCCTGGGAAAGGTGAGCTGTCGTGAGAACGCATCGGATACATGATTGAGCTCCCCCGGGATGTGGATAGCGCGCAGCGACTTGAGCCACGTCTGACTCCAGAGGAGGAGATGGCGGGTGAGTTGAGACATCCAACGTGATCGTAGACCGCCCTGTCGGTTGATTCACAAAACATCCGAAATCACTGTAAAGCTAGATGCACTGCCAGCAACTCCAGACAGTTGATGTGCCAAAGCAGTAGAGGTCCTGTCCAGGACCCTGAAGCTGCCTGCCTGTTGCATGTCGTGCCCCAGAAAGAAACATAAACTGAGGATTCTCCACCTGGCCCTCCTCCAGGGGAAGGAGTGACGCTGTCTCCGCCAGCTCCTGAAGAGCAGTCTCCCACATCTCCGAGTTGCCCGTGTCAGGGCCGCTTAGTTGTCTTCCTAGAGGACTTCGCAGCCAGGATTGATATGGTGGGCACCACTCTCCTGCACGAGGCTTGACGCGCCGGCCTCGAAGAACTCTCAGCACGGGCCGGAGCTGGTGTGGAGGACGCAGGGGGCCACCCACGGCGACGAGCAGGCTGAGGCGCTGCCCGAAACGGAATGGTGTCAACCGGAGGATCACATTGGGGCAAGATGTGCAGGATGGCCTCTAGTCTGCTTTTGCACCGCCGAGACCAGCAGGGCAAAGTCTTCGACAGTGTCACTGAACAGACCTGTCTGGGAGATGGGAGCATTGAGAAAGTGGGCTTTGTCGACGTCTCTCCTCTCGGCCGGGTTCAGCCAGATATGGCGCTCCTGGACCACCAGCGTGGACATCACCTTCCCGCGACTTTTGTCACCCATAAGGCGAAGTCAGTTGCCATGCGCAGCTCCTGCATCAACCTTGGGTCGGTACCACCCTCGTGCGTTGCTTTTAGCACCTTGGCTTGATGTACCTGCAGTATAGCCATGGCATGCAGGGCAGAGGCAGCTTGGCCTGCAGCACTGTAAGCCTTGGCAGCCAGAGCGGCGACAGCTTACAGGCCTTGGACGGGAGATGTGGACGATTCCTCCAAGTGGCTGTTTTTTGCGGGCACAGGTGCACCACAACTACTCTCTCCACCTGGGGAGTGTCCGCGTACCCCCTGGCTGCCACGCCATCGAGGGTGGTGAGGATGGATGAGGGAGACGGGTGGCTTCTGGCCGTGAAAGGGGCCGTCCACGACTTCGTCACCTCTTCATGCACCTCCGGGAAGAAAGGAACCAGAGCAGAACGAGGTTGTGAGCCGCGCTCTGCATCGAGAAACCAATCGTCGTTCGACATTACTCAGTGCTTTAAGTGGGCCGGTACTCGGCACCGCCACTTCCAAATATAGCTCTTGAGTGTACCGCCACCTCTCCGTGTGCCGAGAACGTGCTTTTAGCGTACCAGTACGCTCATTTGGACATTTGTTTTAATAGAGGTTTTAATCCTTTGCCTGCGCTGCCTCTTTTCAGAGCGCCCTTCACAATGCACGCTTCCTAATTCAGATAGTGATAGGGAAGTAAGATAGAGAACTAAGGTTAACTAATGAGATCTTATTGTTAAGTGATACCTATTGGTCTTTATATTTCCTTTGCACTTTAATCTGTGTAAAACTTTATATATTTTTTCTGTATTGATTTATTGTATTTAAATATTCAGTTAAATTTGTTATAAGACAAAAGTTATTAAACTGTAATATGATAACTTTTTAAAACTAAATTTCAATATCGTGGTAATACCGTATACCGTGATAAAAACATGAGCAATTAATCGCAACATGAACATTTTATACTGGCATACCCCTAGTTGAGACTGTCCTCTATCACTGTGCCAAATTTCACAACTTTCCCACAAATGGTTCTATGGGCTCCCATAGACTTCCAGAGTGGAAGAAGAAGAATATATATGAGTATATTTAGAGAAATTACATTATTGGGGTAAAGAATTGATTACATATTTCAAAAGACTTTAAAACATGTAAAAAACAAAACAAATATTGTGTTTGTTTCAATGATACTGAACTTAAGCCAGTTGTTGGCCTGTAGTCCACAGCAATCCATTCAATCAAGTTTGCAAATCTCTTTAAACTCTACACTATTTTAATTGTCGATTAAACTAAATTTGTTTATTTAAATATAACTAAAATACATTGATTGCAACCACTTACCTTAAAAAAAAGTAAATTCCATGAATTGTTTTTTAGTGCAACGTGTAAATTTACAGACCTAAATCAACCCACCAAAACAAAATTTTCACTGAAAATTGAGTTAACTCAGAATGAGTGTGAAATGGAGAGGAATTTAGGGTCGTAAAAGTCTGAATCTGAATATGAAACAACTGCTCAGAGAACAGTGACATAAATCTGTACTGACAGAAGCAGTCTAGATCAAAATAGAAAACGTCTCAGGTTACAAATGTAACCTTTGTTCCCTGAGAACAGGGAACGAGACAATACGTCATCGACGTTATGGGGGGAACGCCTCAGGCGTGACAGGTGTCTGAAATCAAATGTCAACTCACAGCCGTGAATCATCAGCTTGAATGATGAGCGTGCGACCTGAATATATAAAAAGGGCGCCTTGAAACCATGACAATATCCTTTCGTCTGAAGGGACTGTTTGGCAGGCAGACCCCGAGGCATGGCTGGGAGACGTATTGTCTCGTTCCCTGTTCTCAGGGAACAAAGGTTACATTTGTAACCTTAGACGTTCCCTTTCGAAGGGAACTTCGACAATACGTCATCGATGGGACTCAGGAGACCACATACTCATATTGACCCTCAGTGAGGGGAGCAAAAGATGTACTTGGTAGGCAACCAGGCTGTAGCAGGATAAAGAGGGTCCAGGAGGGAACCCGTAGCAGAGAATAAAAACTTGAGTCGAGCCAGGGCGCAAGCTCACCTTCGGTAGCTGCCTGATAAGGACTGCTAAACTGAAAGTAAGCGGCCACTAGCTTACAAAACCCAGCACCACTGTGAAACTACTCTCAGGGAGACCTGGAGAGGCCTACTACATGACAACCACAGTATGTGGGAGCTCACCTTCAGAGAGGCCTGGTGAAGCCTATTACCTGATAACCGCAATATGTGGGAGTTCACCTATAGAGAGGCCTAGAGAGGCCTTCTACCTGTTACCAGATAACCACCTTAAGTGGAAACTCAAAGTAATTTGGAACTCAACTCCAGGGAGGCCTGGTGAGGCCTACTACCTGACAACCACAAAACATGGGAGCTCGCTTACAGAGAGGCCTGGAGGGGCCTACTACATGAAAAACCATGCTATTTAGTGGAAACGCACAGTATGTGGGAGCTAAACCTCCAGGGAGGCCTGGTGAGGCCTACTAGCTGACAACCACAGTATGTGGGAGCTCAACTTCAGGGAGGCCTAGTGAGGCCTACTACCTGATAAACACAGTGCATGGGAGTTCACTTACAGAGAGGCCTAGAGACGCCTACTACCTGTTACCAGAAAACCACCCTAAGTGGAAACTCAAAGTATGAAAACCATGACATGAAGGAGCTTACTTTCAGGGAGGCTTGGAGAGGCCTACTACCTGAAAACCATAGCTTATAGTGAGCCAGACTGGCAGTCCAGTTGACTGTCTTTGGGCTTTTGCCTTCAGGCCTCCCTTATGAGGCCTACTACCTGATAGTTCAAAAAAGTGGGAATTCAACTTCAGGGAGGCCTGTGGGGCCTGCCACCTAGTAACCAAAGTATGTGGAATTTAACCCTCAGGGAGGCCTAGTAAAGCCTACTACCCGACCACCACAAAATGTGGGAGCTACTACCTAACCATGCAGCCTTCGCGGCAGAAAGCTGTTACTACAGCATGCTGGTACCTAATCACATTGCCAAAGGCAGTGTACTCAGCAAAAAGCAATACCCTTATAGCAGGGGAGTGCAACATATGCCTTTATGCCAAGTGGAGGCCCCATTAGGGGCCTACCTACTAAATGCATAGGTGTCAGCCCATGGCAATGCTCTGGCTTCAAGGGAGCGGAGTTCAAAAAAACGGAATGAAATGTAGTTTAGAATTCCCTGCTCAACCGGAGCCATCGTGGTGTGAGGTAGATAAATACAGAGCTGAGAATGGACTACTCAAAACTACCCTGAGTTAGCGGGGGAGTAACAACCATATGCCCCTGCAATGTTAGACAGGGAGCGGGCCTGCAAGTGGCTCCAAAGGGTGACAGGGATTTGTCCTGCTCCCAGCCTAGGGGAGCGGGGGGCTAAATTGCAAGCCAACCCACTTCAACCCATCGGTCAAGCGATTAGCTCAACGGGCTGAGTGGAGCCAGCTCTAGAGGCCCAAACATCTCTGTTCGGCAGGGTCTGACGAACTGTCACTTCGCAGAACGAAAGATGGCCTTACCCTGCCAGACTGATCCTACCTCAGCTACCACCCTGCATTACTCTATCACCCCTGAATGCAGAGAAAAGGGCGGGCCTTGGCCAGCAACTCCCATTTAAGGGAGGGGGCTGAAATCTAGTGGAGAAAGCCTAAAACATAATGAATGCGGCAGCTATACTTAGCAAAACGCCTCCAATATCCCTAGCATAGCCTAGGCCAGCTACAGAGGCGGCCCGGGTGAGGGCCGACCTACAAGCATAGATCTACCTGAGGGTTTGGAGGAGCCACAGCCTACTTGATTGAGAGGCTGTGAAACACTCAACCTACTGAAACCTTACAGAGCTCAGGGGAGCGAGTACTCAGGATACCATTGTCACAAACCGATAGGCAGGACATCTATCTGAAGATCTATCTGAAGCGCCAGCGTCAGTCTAAACCTAAAGCAAAAAAGCTCTCCTTTTTTTTTTTTTTTTTTAGGAAGACCAACTACTCTACCCCTGGGTGGCTAATAGCCCTGAGGCTAAACAGAAATGAGCGGTGGCCCACCACGCATATAAAATGTTATGACAGGAAGGCCATCACATACTCAGCAAGGAAGCCAAATCTTCTTTGAGCTTCTCCCTAATTCGTTCTAGCCACCAACTGGGGGAGGCTTCAGGGCCCTAAAGTCCAATACTTTAATTGCTCCTCTAAGAATGACCCCCTAGGTCTATACAGGGAACAAGGTCTGTAGAGAAATACAAATCAGTGTTAGTTATACACACAGAATTTTTTAAAAACCAATAAGTTCACCTGCGGCGTGCGGAATGAAGACTCGCCTGAGAGTTCTCAATGAACCTGGCGTCCACCACTTTTACATGCCTAAAAGAGGGGCTCACATCAACCAGTTGCTACGGCAGGGCCATCAGAACATAGTTCTCATCATAAGGCCCATTCCCAGGGCTGGTGTAACGTAAATGCCTGGGGAGTCAAGAAGAGGGAGAGGGCTGGTAAAAAAAGGCCCTCCAGGGAGATCAAACCCTCCTTCCGCTGAGAGTTGCTGCGCTTGTGCTGAATGACCTCCCTTAAGTCCCTCTTCTTGCGGGAGGCTCGCCTCCTCTGCGTCCTACTCCTCCATGAAGGGGGCGCACGAGAGGCAACACTAGACCTAGGTCCTCCCACCTGCCTGGGCTG